>NC_072409.2:0-7500 GCF_028858775.2 Pan troglodytes | reverse complement strand
GGTTAGGGTTAGGGTTAGGGTTAGGGTTAGGGTTAGGGTTAGGGTTAGGGTTAGGGTTAGGGTTAGGGTTAGGGTTAGGGTTAGGGTTAGGGTTAGGGTTAGGGTTAGGGTTAGGGTTAGGGTTAGGGTTAGGGTTAGGGTTAGGGTTAGGGTTAGGGTTAGGGTTAGGGTTAGGGTTAGGGTTAGGGTTAGGGTTAGGGTTAGGGTTAGGGTTAGGGTTAGGGTTAGGGTTAGGGTTAGGGTTAGGGTTAGGGTTAGGGTTAGGGTTAGGGTTAGGGTTAGGGTTAGGGTTAGGGTTAGGGTTAGGGTTAGGGTTAGGGTTAGGGTTAGGGTTAGGGTTAGGGTTAGGGTTAGGGTTAGGGTTAGGGTTAGGGTTAGGGTTAGGGTTAGGGTTAGGGTTAGGGTTAGGGTTAGGGTTAGGGTTAGGGTTAGGGTTAGGGTTAGGGTTAGGGTTAGGGTTAGGGTTAGGGTTAGGGTTAGGGTTAGGGTTAGGGTTAGGGTTAGGGTTAGGGTTAGGGTTAGGGTTAGGGTTAGGGTTAGGGTTAGGGTTAGGGTTAGGGTTAGGGTTAGGGTTAGGGTTAGGGTTAGGGTTAGGGTTAGGGTTAGGGTTAGGGTTAGGGTTAGGGTTAGGGTTAGGGTTAGGGTTAGGGTTAGGGTTAGGGTTAGGGTTAGGGTTAGGGTTAGGGTTAGGGTTAGGGTTAGGGTTAGGGTTAGGGTTAGGGTTAGGGTTAGGGTTAGGGTTAGGGTTAGGGTTAGGGTTAGGGTTAGGGTTAGGGTTAGGGTTAGGGTTAGGGTTAGGGTTAGGGTTAGGGTTAGGGTTAGGGTTAGGGTTAGGGTTAGGGTTAGGGTTAGGGTTAGGGTTAGGGTTAGGGTTAGGGTTAGGGTTAGGGTTAGGGTTAGGGTTAGGGTTAGGGTTAGGGTTAGGGTTAGGGTTAGGGTTAGGGTTAGGGTTAGGGTTAGGGTTAGGGTTAGGGTTAGGGTTAGGGTTAGGGTTAGGGTTAGGGTTAGGGTTAGGGTTAGGGTTAGGGTTAGGGTTAGGGTTAGGGTTAGGGTTAGGGTTAGGGTTAGGGTTAGGGTTAGGGTTAGGGTTAGGGTTAGGGTTAGGGTTAGGGTTAGGGTTAGGGTTAGGGTTAGGGTTAGGGTTAGGGTTAGGGTTAGGGTTAGGGTTAGGGTTAGGGTTAGGGTTAGGGTTAGGGTTAGGGTTAGGGTTAGGGTTAGGGTTAGGGTTAGGGTTAGGGTTAGGGTTAGGGTTAGGGTTAGGGTTAGGGTTAGGGTTAGGGTTAGGGTTAGGGTTAGGGTTAGGGTTAGGGTTAGGGTTAGGGTTAGGGTTAGGGTTAGGGTTAGGGTTAGGGTTAGGGTTAGGGTTAGGGTTAGGGTTAGGGTTAGGGTTAGGGTTAGGGTTAGGGTTAGGGTTAGGGTTAGGGTTAGGGTTAGGGTTAGGGTTAGGGTTAGGGTTAGGGTTAGGGTTAGGGTTAGGGTTAGGGTTAGGGTTAGGGTTAGGGTTAGGGTTAGGGTTAGGGTTAGGGTTAGGGTTAGGGTTAGGGTTAGGGTTAGGGTTAGGGTTAGGGTTAGGGTTAGGGTTAGGGTTAGGGTTAGGGTTAGGGTTAGGGTTAGGGTTAGGGTTAGGGTTAGGGTTAGGGTTAGGGTTAGGGTTAGGGTTAGGGTTAGGGTTAGGGTTAGGGTTAGGGTTAGGGTTAGGGTTAGGGTTAGGGTTAGGGTTAGGGTTAGGGTTAGGGTTAGGGTTAGGGTTAGGGTTAGGGTTAGGGTTAGGGTTAGGGTTAGGGTTAGGGTTAGGGTTAGGGTTAGGGTTAGGGTTAGGGTTAGGGTTAGGGTTAGGGTTAGGGTTAGGGTTAGGGTTAGGGTTAGGGTTAGGGTTAGGGTTAGGGTTAGGGTTAGGGTTAGGGTTAGGGTTAGGGTTAGGGTTAGGGTTAGGGTTAGGGTTAGGGTTAGGGTTAGGGTTAGGGTTAGGGTTAGGGTTAGGGTTAGGGTTAGGGTTAGGGTTAGGGTTAGGGTTAGGGTTAGGGTTAGGGTTAGGGTTAGGGTTAGGGTTAGGGTTAGGGTTAGGGTTAGGGTTAGGGTTAGGGTTAGGGTTAGGGTTAGGGTTAGGGTTAGGGTTAGGGTTAGGGTTAGGGTTAGGGTTAGGGTTAGGGTTAGGGTTAGGGTTAGGGTTAGGGTTAGGGTTAGGGTTAGGGTTAGGGTTAGGGTTAGGGTTAGGGTTAGGGTTAGGGTTAGGGTTAGGGTTAGGGTTAGGGTTAGGGTTAGGGTTAGGGTTAGGGTTAGGGTTAGGGTTAGGGTTAGGGTTAGGGTTAGGGTTAGGGTTAGGGTTAGGGTTAGGGTTAGGGTTAGGGTTAGGGTTAGGGTTAGGGTTAGGGTTAGGGTTAGGGTTAGGGTTAGGGTTAGGGTTAGGGTTAGGGTTAGGGTTAGGGTTAGGGTTAGGGTTAGGGTTAGGGTTAGGGTTAGGGTTAGGGTTAGGGTTAGGGTTAGGGTTAGGGTTAGGGTTAGGGTTAGGGTTAGGGTTAGGGTTAGGGTTAGGGTTAGGGTTAGGGTTAGGGTTAGGGTTAGGGTTAGGGTTAGGGTTAGGGTTAGGGTTAGGGTTAGGGTTAGGGTTAGGGTTAGGGTTAGGGTTAGGGTTAGGGTTAGGGTTAGGGTTAGGGTTAGGGTTAGGGTTAGGGTTAGGGTTAGGGTTAGGGTTAGGGTTAGGGTTAGGGTTAGGGTTAGGGTTAGGGTTAGGGTTAGGGTTAGGGTTAGGGTTAGGGTTAGGGTTAGGGTTAGGGTTAGGGTTAGGGTTAGGGTTAGGGTTAGGGTTAGGGTTAGGGTTAGGGTTAGGGTTAGGGTTAGGGTTAGGGTTAGGGTTAGGGTTAGGGTTAGGGTTAGGGTTAGGGTTAGGGTTAGGGTTAGGGTTAGGGTTAGGGTTAGGGTTAGGGTTAGGGTTAGGGTTAGGGTTAGGGTTAGGGTTAGGGTTAGGGTTAGGGTTAGGGTTAGGGTTAGGGTTAGGGTTAGGGTTAGGGTTAGGGTTAGGGTTAGGGTTAGGGTTAGGGTTAGGGTTAGGGTTAGGGTTAGGGTTAGGGTTAGGGTTAGGGTTAGGGTTAGGGTTAGGGTTAGGGTTAGGGTTAGGGTTAGGGTTAGGGTTAGGGTTAGGGTTAGGGTTAGGGTTAGGGTTAGGGTTAGGGTTAGGGTTAGGGTTAGGGTTAGGGTTAGGGTTAGGGTTAGGGTTAGGGTTAGGGTTAGGGTTAGGGTTAGGGTTAGGGTTAGGGTTAGGGTTAGGGTTAGGGTTAGGGTTAGGGTTAGGGTTAGGGTTAGGGTTAGGGTTAGGGTTAGGGTTAGGGTTAGGGTTAGGGTTAGGGTTAGGGTTAGGGTTAGGGTTAGGGTTAGGGTTAGGGTTAGGGTTAGGGTTAGGGTTAGGGTTAGGGTTAGGGTTAGGGTTAGGGTTAGGGTTAGGGTTAGGGTTAGGGTTAGGGTTAGGGTTAGGGTTAGGGTTAGGGTTAGGGTTAGGGTTAGGGTTAGGGTTAGGGTTAGGGTTAGGGTTAGGGTTAGGGTTAGGGTTAGGGTTAGGGTTAGGGTTAGGGTTAGGGTTAGGGTTAGGGTTAGGGTTAGGGTTAGGGTTAGGGTTAGGGTTAGGGTTAGGGTTAGGGTTAGGGTTAGGGTTAGGGTTAGGGTTAGGGTTAGGGTTAGGGTTAGGGTTAGGGTTAGGGTTAGGGTTAGGGTTAGGGTTAGGGTTAGGGTTAGGGTTAGGGTTAGGGTTAGGGTTAGGGTTAGGGTTAGGGTTAGGGTTAGGGTTAGGGTTAGGGTTAGGGTTAGGGTTAGGGTTAGGGTTAGGGTTAGGGTTAGGGTTAGGGTTAGGGTTAGGGTTAGGGTTAGGGTTAGGGTTAGGGTTAGGGTTAGGGTTAGGGTTAGGGTTAGGGTTAGGGTTAGGGTTAGGGTTAGGGTTAGGGTTAGGGTTAGGGTTAGGGTTAGGGTTAGGGTTAGGGTTAGGGTTAGGGTTAGGGTTAGGGTTAGGGTTAGGGTTAGGGTTAGGGTTAGGGTTAGGGTTAGGGTTAGGGTTAGGGTTAGGGTTAGGGTTAGGGTTAGGGTTAGGGTTAGGGTTAGGGTTAGGGTTAGGGTTAGGGTTAGGGTTAGGGTTAGGGTTAGGGTTAGGGTTAGGGTTAGGGTTAGGGTTAGGGTTAGGGTTAGGGTTAGGGTTAGGGTTAGGGTTAGGGTTAGGGTTAGGGTTAGGGTTAGGGTTAGGGTTAGGGTTAGGGTTAGGGTTAGGGTTAGGGTTAGGGTTAGGGTTAGGGTTAGGGTTAGGGTTAGGGTTAGGGTTAGGGTTAGGGTTAGGGTTAGGGTTAGGGTTAGGGTTAGGGTTAGGGTTAGGGTTAGGGTTAGGGTTAGGGTTAGGGTTAGGGTTAGGGTTAGGGTTAGGGTTAGGGTTAGGGTTAGGGTTAGGGTTAGGGTTAGGGTTAGGGTTAGGGTTAGGGTTAGGGTTAGGGTTAGGGTTAGGGTTAGGGTTAGGGTTAGGGTTAGGGTTAGGGTTAGGGTTAGGGTTAGGGTTAGGGTTAGGGTTAGGGTTAGGGTTAGGGTTAGGGTTAGGGTTAGGGTTAGGGTTAGGGTTAGGGTTAGGGTTAGGGTTAGGGTTAGGGTTAGGGTTAGGGTTAGGGTTAGGGTTAGGGTTAGGGTTAGGGTTAGGGTTAGGGTTAGGGTTAGGGTTAGGGTTAGGGTTAGGGTTAGGGTTAGGGTTAGGGTTAGGGTTAGGGTTAGGGTTAGGGTTAGGGTTAGGGTTAGGGTTAGGGTTAGGGTTAGGGTTAGGGTTAGGGTTAGGGTTAGGGTTAGGGTTAGGGTTAGGGTTAGGGTTAGGGTTAGGGTTAGGGTTAGGGTTAGGGTTAGGGTTAGGGTTAGGGTTAGGGTTAGGGTTAGGGTTAGGGTTAGGGTTAGGGTTAGGGTTAGGGTTAGGGTTAGGGTTAGGGTTAGGGTTAGGGTTAGGGTTAGGGTTAGGGTTAGGGTTAGGGTTAGGGTTAGGGTTAGGGTTAGGGTTAGGGTTAGGGTTAGGGTTAGGGTTAGGGTTAGGGTTAGGGTTAGGGTTAGGGTTAGGGTTAGGGTTAGGGTTAGGGTTAGGGTTAGGGTTAGGGTTAGGGTTAGGGTTAGGGTTAGGGTTAGGGTTAGGGTTAGGGTTAGGGTTAGGGTTAGGGTTAGGGTTAGGGTTAGGGTTAGGGTTAGGGTTAGGGTTAGGGTTAGGGTTAGGGTTAGGGTTAGGGTTAGGGTTAGGGTTAGGGTTAGGGTTAGGGTTAGGGTTAGGGTTAGGGTTAGGGTTAGGGTTAGGGTTAGGGTTAGGGTTAGGGTTAGGGTTAGGGTTAGGGTTAGGGTTAGGGTTAGGGTTAGGGTTAGGGTTAGGGTTAGGGTTAGGGTTAGGGTTAGGGTTAGGGTTAGGGTTAGGGTTAGGGTTAGGGTTAGGGTTAGGGTTAGGGTTAGGGTTAGGGTTAGGGTTAGGGTTAGGGTTAGGGTTAGGGTTAGGGTTAGGGTTAGGGTTAGGGTTAGGGTTAGGGTTAGGGTTAGGGTTAGGGTTAGGGTTAGGGTTAGGGTTAGGGTTAGGGTTAGGGTTAGGGTTAGGGTTAGGGTTAGGGTTAGGGTTAGGGTTAGGGTTAGGGTTAGGGTTAGGGTTAGGGTTAGGGTTAGGGTTAGGGTTAGGGTTAGGGTTAGGGTTAGGGTTAGGGTTAGGGTTAGGGTTAGGGTTAGGGTTAGGGTTAGGGTTAGGGTTAGGGTTAGGGTTAGGGTTAGGGTTAGGGTTAGGGTTAGGGTTAGGGTTAGGGTTAGGGTTAGGGTTAGGGTTAGGGTTAGGGTTAGGGTTAGGGTTAGGGTTAGGGTTAGGGTTAGGGTTAGGGTTAGGGTTAGGGTTAGGGTTAGGGTTAGGGTTAGGGTTAGGGTTAGGGTTAGGGTTAGGGTTAGGGTTAGGGTTAGGGTTAGGGTTAGGGTTAGGGTTAGGGTTAGGGTTAGGGTTAGGGTTAGGGTTAGGGTTAGGGTTAGGGTTAGGGTTAGGGTTAGGGTTAGGGTTAGGGTTAGGGTTAGGGTTAGGGTTAGGGTTAGGGTTAGGGTTAGGGTTAGGGTTAGGGTTAGGGTTAGGGTTAGGGTTAGGGTTAGGGTTAGGGTTAGGGTTAGGGTTAGGGTTAGGGTTAGGGTTAGGGTTAGGGTTAGGGTTAGGGTTAGGGTTAGGGTTAGGGTTAGGGTTAGGGTTAGGGTTAGGGTTAGGGTTAGGGTTAGGGTTAGGGTTAGGGTTAGGGTTAGGGTTAGGGTTAGGGTTAGGGTTAGGGTTAGGGTTAGGGTTAGGGTTAGGGTTAGGGTTAGGGTTAGGGTTAGGGTTAGGGTTAGGGTTAGGGTTAGGGTTAGGGTTAGGGTTAGGGTTAGGGTTAGGGTTAGGGTTAGGGTTAGGGTTAGGGTTAGGGTTAGGGTTAGGGTTAGGGTTAGGGTTAGGGTTAGGGTTAGGGTTAGGGTTAGGTTAGGGTTAGGGTTAGGGTTAGGGTTAGGGTTAGGGTTAGGGTTAGGGTTAGGGTTAGGGTTAGGGTTAGGGTTAGGGTTAGGGTTAGGGTTAGGGTTAGGGTTAGGGTTAGGGTTAGGGTTAGGGTTAGGGTTAGGGTTAGGGTTAGGGTTAGGGTTAGGGTTAGGGTTAGGGTTAGGGTTAGGGTTAGGGTTAGGGTTAGGGTTAGGGTTAGGGTTAGGGTTAGGGTTAGGGTTAGGGTTAGGGTTAGGGTTAGGGTTAGGGTTAGGGTTAGGGTTAGGGTTAGGGTTAGGGTTAGGGTTAGGGTTAGGGTTAGGGTTAGGGTTAGGGTTAGGGTTAGGGTTAGGGTTAGGGTTAGGGTTAGGGTTAGGGTAGGGTTAGGGTTAGGGTTAGGGTTAGGGTTAGGGTTAGGGTTAGGGTTAGGGTTAGGGTTAGGGTTAGGGTTAGGGTTAGGGTTAGGGTTAGGGTTAGGGTTAGGGTTAGGGTTAGGTTAGGGTTAGGGTTAGGGTTAGGGTTAGGGTTAGGGTTAGGGTTAGGGTTAGGGTTAGGTTAGGTTAGGGTTAGGGTTAGGGTTAGGGTTAGGGTTAGGGTTAGGGTTAGGGTTAGGGTTAGGGTTAGGGTTAGGGTTAGGGTTAGGGTTAGGGTTAGGTTAGGGTTAGGGTTAGGGTTAGGGTTAGGGTTAGGGTTAGGGTTAGGGTTAGGGTTAGGGTTAGGGTTAGGGTTAGGGTTAGGGTTAGGGTTAGGGTTAGGGTTAGGGTTAGGGTTAGGGTTAGGGTTAGGGTTAGGGTTAGGGTTAGGGTTAGGGTTAGGGTTAGGGTTAGGGTTAGGGTAGGGTTAGGGTTAGGGTTAGGGTTAGGGTTAGGGTTAGGGTTAGGGTTAGGGTTAGGGTTAGGGTTAGGGTTAGGGTTAGGGTTAGGGTTAGGGTTAGGGTTAGGGTTAGGGTTAGGGTTAGGGTTAGGGTTAGGGTTAGGGTTAGGGTTAGGGTTAGGGTTAGGGTTAGGGTTAGAAAAAAAAAAAAAAAATAGGGTTAGGGTTAG